>NC_045560.1:27530000-27537500 GCF_009819795.1 Aythya fuligula | reverse complement strand
ATGTTTTACTGCAGTTTACTGAAACATATTATAAAAGAAGAAGGTCTTCTGAAGTGTATATACAGTCTGATATTTCCTACCAGTCTGAAGGGATGATTTTTCAACCTTAATAATCCTTCATATGCATCACTTCTCTAGAATGCATGAAAAGAAATCCCTTTTATACCAACAGCTAGTAACTTCCATGGAAAGATTTATGTGCATTCTTCTAAAGCAGTATCTTATGAGTTTCACACTCATAAACTAATGTTTGTCTTCTAAGTAATATATGATTAGTAGATATTATGCCAAGAACAAATGTACTGTGTGATACTATCATAAATCTGTAAACTTCAGTCCTTGCAGAGTACTCTACCAGAATACCTTGCAGCAATCAATAATATGTTTCACACTATCTTCACACTATCAATGAACAGCATAACACAGTGAAAGATGTGTGGAAGTTTTCCCTATACCAAATAAATTATGTTTCATAGACAGATATTGTTTGTAGAATGGACTGCATCACAAACAACTCCAGGGAACTATAAGTTCAGGATCATTTCTATAATATCTGCAGATATATTTATGTCAAACCTGGAACATGAGGTTCCAAACCAATTTGATACCTAGACAAATTTGAACAAACGTTGTACCAAGAGCATTTTCTTCAGCGTCAATAAACCTGACTTACAGCACACCACAGTGTTATACTAACAAATATATTTTCAAGAATGATCCTAACTGCAAGTAATAGTACAGATCTTGAATGTAAATGCTCTAATGCAGTGGCAACAGCAAACTTATACACACTCTATGGCATTTATACTCTCTATCCAAGTTAAATATAACTTTTCCTAAACTTTAAATGACTACTGGTGGCAAGGTTTCTTTATAGCACAAGTTAACAAAACATTTGTAGCTCTGTAGGTAGTTCAGCTGAGAAACATCACTTATCTGAGCTATTGATAACATATCTAAATCACCACGCCTGTTTTTCTTTAGAAGTTATAAATCACAGCCTGATATAAGCTCCTGTTAATTTTTTCAGCTGTTTTTCACTGCATACAGGCAGTAGTTACACTTACAGAAGATCAATAAGCTACTGACAATAGTAGAGAAAGGGAAGGGGAAGGGGAAGGGGAAGGGGAAGGGGAAGGGGAAGGGGAAGGGGAAGGGGAAGGGGAAGGGGAAGGGGAAGAGGAAATGAGGGCAGGAAATAAATTACTAAAAAATCACCACTGAAATGCATGCAACATTAAAACATTTCCCGCTCTTTGTGAAACCACATGAAGGAAACAGTTCCAAAATATCAACTTAATTTTCAGTACTTAATGTGATTTATTCTCTATGAGGCATCACCCAAGTTGTTAAGATCAGGCCTAAATGTTGATCTTTTCATTTCAAGTGGCTTAAATATTTAAATCACCAGGCCAAAACTTAATATTTTTTACTTAATTTTGCACAATAAACTCAGGAGAAATATAAGGAATATTGGCCACTATGAGAACTATTGCAAGATTTTAAACTTTTTGTTGTCTCAAATGGAAACAATTAATTTTTGAAATGTTTCTGAAACAGACTTCAATTGTATTCATGAATTGTGTTTATTCACAAAATGTTTAATATAGCAATCAGAATTTTAACAATTTAACTCGTCCACTGTTCCTTTACTTCCTGCAGAAACAAGAAGAGCCAGAGTTCCAATCTTGATGCCTAAAATCTCAGTTTTGCTTAGGCCCCTGAGAACTTCACACAGCTCAAGTCTTTTGTCTTTCCTGAGACAGATTGTGATAGACAGAACATTGACTTTTGATGGAATATGGGCAGACTTCTATCAAATCTGAAACCATACACCATAGATGAAATTTAAGTTACTCAAATCAGGAAAGCAATAGAGAAAACTTGACCTAACCCACGTAGATTTCAGGGAAAAGTCTCTGGTGATTATAGATGTATTATTGAGGAAACTCAGAAGTATCCTTCTTTTTACTGAGCTGACTGCCTAGATAAGTCACCTCCTGTTAACAATTCAGATGCACTAATATCTAAAACCTTAGAGGAGCATAGATTTCTATCCATACTCTTACAAAACTTCATTCCTTTGTACTGTTTTGAGTTGTGTGAAAAGTCTCTTATATGGATGTTTGAAACATTTGCCTCACAAACAGGAGTCCAGCTTCAACAGAAGAGGCACAGGGCACTTTTATTCAAAAAGGTGGTGTTGAAGCCCCTAGTTAGAATGCAAAAATCCATGTAGCTAATACAAGTGAGAGCTCTCATGTCCCCATTAACAGCATAGAAATATACTTTTTTATGAAACACCACTCTGCAAATGAGAGTTCACTGTTTTATATCACAAAGATACCCAAGTGCACACAGCAGTGCCAGGCTGAGATTCCTGGTTTCATGCAGAAGCGTAACTTTTGACACCCCTCTTTTTGGCATATCCTACCGAGTAACTTAACAGTAACTTAACTACCCCAGTGATTGCCACATAAGCTTTTGTGACTTCCAGAATCAGTACAATATCTGCCTCACTGTCTGTGTGGTGAACTTAATTTTATGAATTAAATGGTCTCAAAAAAAAAAAAAAAATTACGAAGGAGTGCAGAAGCTAGGACTTGGATAACAACTTGTCCTACATGGTGAAAAAGATATCACAGCCTGGGAATATCTGGGATATTTAACTTGTATTAACTTGTATATTGGTCTGGTGCTAGACTGCTGAACAGAGAAAATACATTTTCTATAAGAACGGGAGAGCAGATAATGGAGTTACTCTGCATGTTTTCTTTTCTACTGAAAATTACTATTTATCTGAGCATATTTATTGTATATTTAATTCCATTTTTGTTTGCTCTTCACAGATATTGCCTACCAGCACAGATGTCCTGTGTTGAAAAACATGACAATTTTGAAATGCAATTACTCGGCATATATAATGTCAACAGATGTTTTGGAAATATGTCCCATTTCCACACTCAGCAGGCTTTCACTACTGTCTCCCACAAAATAGCAGAAGCTTCATGAGGTTTATTATGGTTTTGAAGCAGCCATCAGCCACCTTGGAGGACTGTTGTTTATGAATTGTTGTAGTAGACTCAAATATCTTCAGAACAAATCCCTTTGACAACCAGACTATCAATGCCAATATGACAACTACTTTCAGGCACTTTAAAACTACTTTGTTGGGACTGATACAAGAATAAGTATCATCTAAAACTTATTTAATCACTTCCCTTTGTGGGAAAACTCATTTACACTAGGACACTTTATGCTACCTTAGCACAGTAGTGCAGTAATAAAAGGTATGTAAAAGTGGAGGAAAAAAAAAAAAAGGTTTTCATGTTGTGTCCATGTCATCTCTGAATAAGCTCCCTAACTTTAGTTCTCTGACCTTTCATATCTCACTGTTTTGTTGTCCCTCTTAAACTACCTTGTGTGAAAGCAAATTATTAGATTCTTACAGCATGACAAGTAATTTTTGGTTTTGAAGGCATCCAGAGAATGCACTGAAAAAAAAAGAAAAAAAAAAAAAAAAAAAAAAACAAAGTATTCATAAGAATGATATCATGTTAAGGAATGAAATGGGAATTTCCTCTCTTTCCCTGAAAATGGAAAACTTTTGTGTGCTATATCTTTACTGTGGGTATATCTTTACCGTCTGAGAGTTAAAACTCCTTTCTAATCCCTCCTCTACATCAGAGATTACATGAATTACAAAATACAGATCATTTCTTCCTCGTTTCCTCACTTTCATCCCATAAACATCTATCACCTAAATTTTGTTACCTGATTCTCTCTGAGGAGGGACTAAGGCTTCCCCACCTCAAGATCATTACCACCCACACAGCAGTCTCTGGTGCTTGACACTCCCCTTTATGTTAGGTGAGCACGGGCTCCTGTACTTCCCTGGTTTTCTGAGTATCCTGATGTAGCCAAATGATGACCTATACTAATGTGTAATGTAATGTATAATGACCTATACTAATGTATAAATAAAGCTTGTTATGTGTGAGAAATCAGTTTGTAGAGTGTGAAGCAAGAACAGTCTGAAAGAACAGTTGTTAAAACAATACATCTTTTTACATATGAAAATGGCAATCTGGTTTTGGATGTGGAAAAACAATATATTTTTTAAAAACTCATTAAAAATACATTCTTAACAATAAATGTAATTAAGTAATACACACATAAACTATAGACAGCAGATAACGTCTAGACATTACCAAGAGTTTAATCATGGGGCATAAAAGCAGAGTAGTTAGAGAGTAGTTAGACAGTCCTCATATTGTGCTTGAAATGAGTCAACATCCTTATAGACTAGTGTTGTAATCTCTTCTGCCTTTCCCCCAATATACATTCCCCAGCCACTCTATGTGAATGCAGACAAGGTCACAGGAGTAGGGAATTCAAGGACAGACAGATAAGATACTAATCACATCACCTTCCTGCCTCTTATTGGTATGCTTCAACCATTTCATCTCAGCAAGCCATCCTTAACAGGAGCTGCAGCCTCAAAACCTGAAACAATGCTCATTCAGTGATGACAGTTGAGGCCCATCACTTGCTTTCTTTTTCACAGTTGCACATTTCCAACAGAAATCAAAAAATATGTAAGGGACTTTTTCTTTTCATCTCATGTCTCACTCACATACACAAATTATGTATACAGATATGAACCATGATACAGATATGAACCAGATATGCCTGTTTTTACTGTCCTTTACTTTTTTTCTGATTTTAATATCTCTGATATTTCTCCCCAGATATGAATTTACAAGAGCTTTTAAAATATTCTACCTATAGCATTTGGAATCTGAGATTTCAGAGCACATCTGGCAAGTCAAAGTATTTACTGCAACATTTGCAGGGGTGGAAGAGCATCTAATTTTTCGCCTCTTCTCTAAAACCGATGATCCTCAGATACACCATTAAGCTGGCTTCAGCAGTGTACAGCATCCAGTACATGTGAGAAAGTGAGGAAAAAAAATCATAAGTGGCAATTTTTAAAATAATCTGCCCACGGAGGTGGTGTTTTCGCAGATTGGCAAACATGCTAGCATCTGAGGGCTTAAGGCTCTGATTATTTTTGTGTTTGTTGTTCCCTATTTAATGCACTATGTGTGTTAGCATTGTCTACACAAATGCCACAAGTTAATTAAGTATTATGTTTAAATGTTTTTACTTGTATTGGTTTTAATTGTTGGCTTTTGATTTCAAACCAAAGTCCTTTTCTGATGAAATCTCTAGAAAGTAAATAGAAGCCTTATTAAGAAGCTAAATTAGCATTCTTACTAATATCTGCTATCTTGTATCATTGTGTCCTTTTTCTTTTCTAATATTCAGTACTTCATCTCTTTCCTCAGATTAAAATTGTTTTATGTTTCTAACCATTTTGACAGTGTACTTGTTGGCCTATTCTAGTTTACATGTATATGGCTTCAGCAGGAGCATAGAGTTAATAAAATGATGATCTTTCTATTTCTTCCATGCTCTATTATTTCTCTTCTGCTGATTATTGTGAAGATTTATAGGGAGCTGTCCAAAGTAGCTTCTAATACTTTGCTTCCAACTCCATGGTCCTTAATAAATCGAGCTTAATTGTATCAATGTCACATCTCACATATCATCTGTTCTTTCCAATTGGACTAAGTCTCACCTGCAAGGAAAGGAGTATGCTTTATTCTTTGGAGTTTAGAGACACCAAATCACCTTTTTTCCTTTTTTTTTTTTTTTTTTTTTTTGGTATTAAGGCAAGTAATATATTATTGATCTCGTTTTCTCATACAAAATACCTTGGTTAAGGTGCTGGCAATGCAATAAATATAATAATCTGTGATATAAAGCTAGTATTTCTGTGGGCGTGTCTATGTATTAAGAAATTATATGTCCCCAAAGATTAAAGAATACTTCAGGTATAACACTACTCAATGATTTGATGTCTTAATCTATTCATTTTGAACATTTTTTTTAACACTGTATTGGTACATGTCATTCCTCTATGTTTCAGGAGTCTCATTACCAAAATACCCAAGCAACCAAGTTCACCTATTTGTACTTCTCAGCTATACATAAAGATGTATATGTACTATTTTATTTATTTATTTATTTTTATTTCACTTTGTGTTTTGACATGCCATTAACTTTCCAGGATATTCCTTTGTGAGCAGCACCTGTTCCTCCTCCAGTTCAATTGTAATTTTCCTTATCTCATATGACTGATGTCTTTGGCAGATGTCTTTGTCTGACCTGAATACTCTTTAGCACTTGTCAGGCTTCTCCCGCTCCTGCTTTATATAATCTCCCTAAACACTGCCAGTTTCTGTGGCAGCACTTTATCTCTGTTGTGGAAAAGATGAAGCAACACTTTCTGCAGATACTTTTTTGTTCTTCAAAACCTTCTGTGGTTCTATGTTGATTTAAGTCCCTCATTATTATATCAGTTCTTCCACCACAAATCTGAGATTTTGAATACTTCCTCTAGCCTGCATGTGTTGCTAAACTTAAATATATTTCATGAAAGAGTAGCTTACTGACATATTATTTTTCTTGTTAATTTATTTTTAAGTTCTGAAATACATATGTCCCTTCCCAACCCTTGCATAGGTACAAGTTCTGTCTCTGGTCAGAATAACTTCCTAGGTCTTCCAATAAATTTACTGACATACTGGAATATCATCCCTCTTGATACCCATCACACAAAACTTCCCTATTCATCACCTAATCAGTAAGTGAATGATTCAAACAAATAACTGAATTTTCCACTGTCTAATGCATCTCCTAGTAATTGCATGAGTGACAATTTCACCAATTTTGGAGAGTCCAGTCTGAAAACCATTATGACCATTGATATCTTCCACAGAAAACAAATTACAATAAACAAATGAAATGTGAAAATTTTCCTTCAAAAATCTTTTTTTAGGAAGTCCCAATGTATTATGACTGATATGGAATGATATTATTTTTTTAATATTTGGCATCATTAAAATGTTTTGAAACCATCTTATATAAGGAACTAAATTTTTACTGATCGTGCTATAATTGTCCATTTACATCTATTTGTTTTTTGTACAGTTTTCCTGTGTGATAGTTTCCCTCAGGCTAGAGTACAGGCAACTAATCATCCCAGTAGAAAAACTCTAGATTAAAAGATTTTCAAGTCCATTAAAAAAGTCATAATGAAAGTGTTTACATTCAAAGTCAGATTATTGAATCATAGAAAGGCTTGGGCTGGAAGGGACCTTAAAGATCACCTCGTTCCAACTCCCCTACTATGGGCAAAGATGCCACCCACTAGATCAGGTTGCCCAAGGTCTCATCCAACCTGGCCTTGAACACCTCCAAAGATGGGGCATTCACAAATTCTGTGGGCAACCCCATTCCAGTGTATCACTACCCTCTGAGTGAATAATTTCCTCCTAATATCTAACCTAAATCTCCCTTCTTTTGGCTTAAAACCATTCCCCCTTGTCCTGTCAATGTCTGCTTGAGGGGAAAAAAAAAAAAAAAAAAGTT